>NW_028145359.1:1473385-1480509 GCF_050948025.1 Trichoderma camerunense | reverse complement strand
CTTAGGAACTTACCTTATACTATTTAAGTATTAGGTTAAGATATTATAATATTTTAGTATTTTAATAAATAATATAAAGTAAACTTATATATTTAGTTATATATTCTAATTAATAGTAAAAAGCTAGCTTTCTTAGTTTTTTAAGCTAGATTATTTTAAAAAGCTAGCTTTCCTAACTTTCTTAAATAGAAATATTAATAGTCTTAATTAGTTTATTAGTCTATAGTTAATATAGTTGCAGCTGACCTATTAGCTTATTATTATAACCTTAAGAGCTACGTTATAATAAATAATTAATATAAACTAAAACTTATTACTTTTTAAAGTAGTAAAAAGGGCTAATAGTAAATAATATATTTTCTTTTTTTTATTTACTTTAATTTCTTTTCCTTTTTTTTTTTTTTTATTATTTTATTACTTTATATATTATATTATATTATAATAACTTTTATTTCCTTTTTTTTTTATTTTTTCTTTTATTTCCTTTATAACTAAATAAGTTAATAACTTAAATAATATATAAAAATACTATAGTAAGTAAAATAAGTAATTATAATTTATAAAAAAAAAGCTTTTATATTTTTATATTAATTACTTTTTTTATTATTATATAAATAAAAAATATATTCTTTATATTTATTACTTATTTTATATAATAACCTTAAGTAAATATAAACCTATAGCCTTAGGTAAACTTAAGTAAACCTAAGAGCTAATAAGTAAATACTATTTAATTACCCCCTAAGTCCTACCCTTATAAAGGAAGTTAAACTAGTCAGCCCCCACCGGGCCGGGGTACCAGGGCCAATGGGCAAATACCGTCCAACCGGCGCCCAGTTGGACATCCTTTGGCTATAGCTGCCTAGGATTCTCTTGACGTCAGTGCCTATTAAGATGACAGCTGCTGAATCTTTAATATCAGCGTATCGAAGGGCGGTTGTATCTTAATGAATCTTGGAAATGAGCCCAGCACGTATCTTGGCAATCATGCGATGCGTTTGCCTCTAGTACAAGGCTCGTGATACCTTAATGAGCGTTAGCAGCAATGTAATTATATTAGAGGAGATTTCGAGACATACCGCGATGCCTATGTACGTCAGAACAACGGCACTGAAAAGGGCACGGCCGTAGCGAGAACGATCGTCAGATTCCCGAAGCTGCATATTTGACACCGACATGGAAATAAGAAATGGCTGAGTGAAGGAGAAGCAACTTAGTGTGAGACGAGGGATAACACCCGACACGAACGGGGTAATATTTGCTCGAAAAGTTGCTCGAAGAAGCAGGTGGCGTCCTGTTACCCGATTCCAAGATCTTTGAAGCTTTGTCCAAGAAGGCGCCCCTTCTAGCCCTGAGCCTATTGCGGAAATGTCGTAGAGAACGAGATGTTTGGAGTAGCCTAATTTGAAGAAGGGCAGTATCCATACAAACAGACCTCGGCTCCAGAAGCTAACAGTCTCCTTTGTCGGTAGCTTCTTGTAGGGTTGGCTTAGGAATTTATTTTTCCGGCTTGACTCTGCGACAACGACAGCAACTGTAGCGATGAATTTGACGGTCAAGGTTGCCTTGAGGGCGCTGTTGGACGGCATGAGCCATAGCGTTCGTAGCTGAGGGATCGCGAGAAGTGTGCAAGCAGAGAAGTAGAGAACAAGAATGTCCGACGGGCGTGTAGAGCGGTCATCTTTGAGAAACGATAGGACGCTGGCAGCAAGCACTGCCGCTGTGGCGAGCACTCCTGATGCGAGACTCAACGATGTAGTGAGCCTGGGGATTTGCGAGAGAGCACCAGAGAAACTAAATGTAACGAAAAGAGGATACCTGGAAGAACCTGGTGTAAGGCAAAGGCACACGAGTAGTTTGTTCACTGTTCATCATTTGACTATAAGATATGTCCTGAGGCGCAACGTACGAGCTTCTAGGTTGCGAGGATATACGAATCAATTTTGATCGTGGTTCGTGATATCCGCCATAGCTGGATTGGTATGAGCAGAAGAAACAGAGCCGCAGGGAGCGCAGTGAACATTGCATCCTTAAACAGCAAGGTGAAGTCGAATGATCTACAGGAAGGATCCGCACGAGGGCCAAAGCGATTGTCGGCACCAGCCGGACAGCCAGCAGCATTGGCTTCCATGACTCTCGAGAGCAGCGACCCAAAGTCTTGTAGCTCAAAGGCTGGTTAGCATGAGAGCATCCGTGACTGGCATGAGCTCGTTTCGACGATGCCAACGTCAGACACGGCTTTTGGTCGAAAGACAAGAGAATGCAGAGAGAACTCCTCAGACACAAGGATGCGTGCCGTCACATCCTTAAAGCGACTATTGCCTGTTCCACACCCAAGGGCTTTGTGTTGGTTCGTTGGGTCGCATGAAATGGCAGTATCCTAGCTTGGTCCCGTGCTAACTATGTTATATTACCTATCTTCGATCGCCGGAGGGGTTTTTGGTAAGGGTTGGCCTCTTGAAAAGCGTCCAGTCTGGTACGGGCTTTGGTAATAATTTTTTTACTTCTGGAATAGTTTTCCTATACTAACTTCATTGCTCATAACGATTACCAGCCTGAAAACGACTACCAGACCACCTACTGAAAAGCCACCCGCCTGTTCACAACAATACATTGCTATACGAAGACAGTTACGTATTCTACGGCAACTCGGCAACACTGAATACCAGCGAGTTTGTAACAATGCTTCAACGCCTGTAGTATTACGATAGTGATTATACAAAATTGCTATTCAATATGACCCTAGTCGCCGTCATGTACTGCGAACCATCCATGTTTATTATCTTGGCGCAGTGGATGGCGTGTCGCTCGCTGATGTATCGCGGCTCTATAGTCGTACCTAGCCGCTGCGCACGAACCGCTTTGCGTCAGTAAAACTAGTGTCTGCGAGCGCGCTTATTGCCTCCACCAATATCTCGGTTGTCTTCTCGCGGTCCAGCTAGTATCGCTATGTCTAGGTCCTATTTGCAAATAGAGCCTTCAACTCTGGGTCTCGGCAGCGCGGCGGCAGCCAAGCCGAGGCGAGAGTATCGTATTTGCAGCCCAGTTCCACAGCTTCCCTGGTTGACGCCCCACCGTTGCATCCAGGAAGAGCATCTGTCGCTATTTAGGTTGATAAGCCCTATGTACCGCAGGCTTCAAACTGCAGGGTGTGGCTCATCAACTGCAAGGCCCTCAGCCGTAGGAACTTTTGCGACCCGCTTGGTGGTTGGAAGACCGCGTCGCTGTCAAATCAAAAACATGCGGCAGATGAGCAACTATAGTACATTCCGTGAACAATGAACGATGGGGAGGCGTGAGCCAGCAGATTTTGAGGCCAGGGTGACATATTTTCTTCTCATAAATGCGGGGTTTTGGCGACAAGAGGCTCAGACCAAACTGCACCTAACAAATGCAAATGACAGGCCAGAATATTAATCACGCAATGGCAACTTCACGTGGAAACCGGATCATTCAAGATATTTCCTGCAGTATGTATGCTATGCAAATAAACTAGTTCATCAAAGTTGAGTTCATCACCACATCCACCTCTACAAGAAAAGTGGGATTTGGTTTTGGCTTCAAAGCCATGTGTTGACAGTGTCGGACATGAGCGATGTGGTCAAATCGCTGCTCCATGATGATGCCAGTGTCTCTCATGCGTGTGTACTTCTGCCAGTAGAAGAGGCAGTGGGCAACATGCCAGTCTCGCAAGGCCCAAAAAGTACCGCCCGTTTCGCCCAGCTCCGCCACCTCAGATATTGTCATGGGAATAGTGCCTGCCTCGTCGGCGTAGTAGAGCCATTCGCCCTCTGGCCCAGGTCCGGATACTTCGAATTCTCTTGTGAGCTCAACGTCTCGACAGTAAGGCGGCAACCAGGCCGCAGCAAGGCTATCATAGACACATTTTCTGGACAGAGCCTCCCGTATCGTTTTGCCGCAATCGCATGTGTTTAGACCCGGTTGCAGAGTTTCGGGATAGTAAGGGTTTGGTGACCTGGCTTGATGCAGAAAGGCCAAGCACGACTGTGTTCTGTCCGGCTGGAACACCTCGATGCACAGAGAGATAAATCCCCAGCATGCTAGAAGGGCAACAATAACTTGGATCATGATCCAGAGTGACTTCCAAAGGTGGCTGTTTCGATTCCATCGTTTGTTTGTTGTGATTTCGACATCGTTCAAGTCGATGCTGCCCTCTAATCTGTCTGATTCGGATAAAAATGGCGTACTGGGAATCGCCATAGTCAAGTCAGGATGACTGACGGAGTTATTCAAGAGAAGCGAGCCTGGGTAGGTTCAATGGAGTATAAAGACTTCAAACCCATGAAGCAGAAATATCCAGTCAATACCCGAACGCATTTTGAGAAGATGGAAGATGACTCTAGTTTGATGTGATAATAGAATACTATACATTCTGGCATGCGAGGTTCTCTTGCTTGTCTGCATGGACCCCGCCTAAAATCATGTCATCAACGCCCCACTCAGGAATGTTCTCCTGTACGCAAGGCCTCCAGCAGGTATGCCACCAGCAAGCAAGGCCCCCATAAGCAGGGCCCTCTCAGGTAAGGCCCTCACAGCATCATGACACTGTACAGGCCAAGAGGCAACGTGGGTATTACGTTGTTTGGCTATGGATGCAACCAGAAATACCTCTAAACGGACTGGAGAGTTTCTTGTCCAATTATCTGTCAGGTATGACACGGCTGAGATTGGGCAATGCGCGATTGTCCACTACGACGCCAATTTTGGGAACTTCTGCGGCTACCTTGGCCAAAAAGCTCCCAAGCGAGAAAGCTAGCCCTGACCTATGAGGATGTCCTCGTCACATACCAGAATGCGTTGAAACGGCTCTCTGCTGGTTTCCTGGATATACTGCCCAATTGCCTCTTCTAATCCCTCCAAACCGTGATCTCTATCGGAGACGGTTTTGGTCTCAGGGTATTCTATGCCACCCGGCACGTCAGTCGCTCTACATACATGCGGTTCCATCGGATCGGCCTCCAACTTTACTTCATTATTTTTCCATCAAGATCTACAATATGGCTGAATATTCTAAAATCGAGCCCTTATCTCACAAATACAATGACCAGTCCTCTGAGCAAGACGATGCCGAGGATAGTTACCTTGAAGAAGCTCATTTTCGTCAACCCAGGATCTCAACTCTGCGTTGGCTGCGTCAAGAGGCCCGCACCATATTCCTTCACACCTTATTCCTTCTATCCAACGTTGCTGCACTAATGGCATATGCCTCTGGGTGGTTGACACTCAGAGATTTCCCAGACCCTCATGATAGAAGTAAAGTTTTGGAGATAATGGCTTTCGAAGTGACAAATGTAACTGATCAAACGCATCACAGCACCCTTTCGCCATGTAATAGCGTACGAGGAGCGGCCTTTTGCACTCCAGTCGATATATTTGGAGAATCACACGGTGAACCCGGCCAAGGCTAATCAGTTCAATGGACCCCCGAGGCAAGATCTGGAGGATGCTTGGGATTCTCTCATGCAGCGTACGTCTCATTTGCATGTAAATCGTTGGCATTAAGTTGACATTAAATCTCTAGATCAAAATATTCGAGTTCATCAGGACGAGCTAGGAGACTTTGCAAATGATGACTCCGTTGTCCAACTTTCTGATGGCAGTGGTTACTATTACAGTACCGTTGCTGTATTCCATGGACTCCACTGCATACAGAGGCTTCACAACTCAATATACCCCGAGGTGTACTATCCCGGGCTCTCCGAGGAGGAAGCGTTTACCTTGAGGCGACATACGGGTAAGCCGTGACATCACATAAAAATCGCAAATAAGTCTGACGAAAGAGGCAGAACATTGCCTAGATTGGCTGAGAGAATACGTTCAATGCAATGCTGACACCTCTTTAATCCCAATACAGTGGTCTGCGGAGTTAGTTCTCCCCAATTCAAGTTCGAAAACTATGCTAATGCTTGACATACAGTTCTCCAGGACCCATTGCTACGGATACTGGGAAACATCAATGCGTCGTTTGGGAGCCCATCTACGACTGGATGGCAAACCGCGCATTCAATCCCTCTCAGCCGGGTCTACTAGTTCACCCAATCTTTGGTAAGCTTGGCGACCGTTGATTTCATGTATCTGTACACCACAGAGAGTTATTTTGACAATACGATGAATTAGGTGACCCATACAACCAATCTAGCGAGCAGCACCACGCACTGGGGATTACTCCATTAGGTCAAGGCGGTGTCTTACATGGAGATGGACATCATTAGATACAGGGTGAGATTTAGGTAATTTCAATACATGATACGTACATAGGTATCTAGCCTTATGGTAGAATCTAAAGTAAACACATACAAGTTTCCAGCGCATGTCACCCATAAAAGTAACCCCATTGAGTAAACGTGCAAGCTTCTCTTAGCACGCGAAGACTTTTCAGTATAGAATTCAGCACACAGAGTTTTTGCCATCCACAGTCCTCACCACGTGATGTCCTTGTAGCACAGAGTGCTCAAATGAACCTTCTTGGTATGGTTTAGCATGCAAGGCCCTCGATATGCAAGGCCCTCGATATGCAAGGCCTCGATATGCAAGGCCCTCATCAAATGATAAGACATGCAAGGTGACTGAGCGAGGCCCTCAGCGTGACAGGTTCTCGATATGCAAAGTCATCAGTATGCATAGCCCTCAATATGCAAGGCCCTCATCGTATAACAGACTTTCAAAACTCCCTTTGTGCAAGGCCCTCGATACGCAAGGCCATCAGTATGCATGACCTCAATCACATAATGCTCTAGAAATACGAGTGACTGAATAATCGTAATGATAGAGTAGTGAAGTTACGTTGCTTCGGCAAGTAGTGTGTCTGTTCATTATATGTGTGCAGCCCAAGGTCTATATAAGGTGAATACTTTCTGTACTACCTCGATGATAATCATCATCAGCAAGACTCAGTATATCACAGCACCCTTTGTATCTCACAAACTCAAACACACCAATCAAACTCAACCAGTCTCGCGACATCAAAGATGCATCCTCAGGCCATCATCTATCTCACCACCTTCTTGGCTCTCCAGGCCCAGGCTTTGCCTGCCATTGAAAGGCCCGTTGACGCTCGCGATGTGTTAAAGGAAGATTGGAGCTTTTCTACCAACAAAGCTCGC